>NC_089622.1:4717364-4742421 GCF_039881205.1 Euwallacea similis | reverse complement strand
TTGAAAAGTGAAAATAGACAGATTTGGCCGAAATAAGCCAAAACGACCGATTTGAGCAAATTCCTTGATGAAACGATCGTTTCTGACCGATTTTGCTCGTTTCTGCCTGTTTTAGTCATTTTGGCACGTTTTCATCAATTTGGTGCAATTTCAACGCAAAACAGACAGATTTGGCCGAAATAAGCCAAAACGACCGATTTGAGCAAATTCCTTGAAGAAACGATCGTTTCTGACCGATTTTGCTCGTTTCTGCCTGTTTTAGTCATTTTGGCACGTTTTCATCAATTTGGTGCAATTTCAACGCAAAACAGACAGATTTGGCCGAAATAAGCCAAAACGACCGATTTGAGCAAATTCCTTGATGAAACGATCGTTTCTGACCGATTTCGCTCGTTTCTGCCTGTTTTAGTCATTTTGGCACGTTTTCATCATTTTGGTGCAATTTCAACGCAAAACATGCAGATTTGGCCGAAATAAGCCAAAACGACCGATTTGAGCAAATTCCTTGATGAAACGATCGTTTCTGACCGATTTCGCTCGTTTCTGCCTGTTTTAGTCATTTTGGCACGTTTTCATCATTTTGGTGCTATTTCAACGCAAAACAGACAGATTTGGCCGAAATAACCCAAAACGACCGATTTGAGCAAATTCCTTGAAGAAACGATCGTTTCTGACCGATTTCGCTCGTTTCTGCCTGTTTTAGTCATTTTGGCACGTTTTCATCAATTTGGTGCAATTTCAACGCAAAACAGACAGATTGGGCCGAAATAAGCCAAATCGGTCGATTTGAGCAAATTCAGAGATGAAACGATCGTTTCTGACCGATTTTGCTCGTTTCTGCCTGTTTTAGTCATTTTGGCACGTTTTCATCAATTTGGTGCAATTTCAACGCAAAACAGACAGATTTGGCCGAAATAAGCCAAAACGACCG
Source organism: Euwallacea similis (assembly GCF_039881205.1). Classification (NCBI taxonomy): domain Eukaryota; kingdom Metazoa; phylum Arthropoda; class Insecta; order Coleoptera; family Curculionidae; genus Euwallacea; species Euwallacea similis. The sequence continues at coordinate 4,741,490 of NC_089622.1, read as the reverse complement.
ATTTGAGCAAATTCCTTGAAGAAACGATCGTTTCTGACCAATTTCGCTCGTTTCTGCCTGTTTTAGTCATTTTGGCACGTTTTCATCAATTTGGTGCATTTTGAAGTGAAAATAGACAGATTTGGCCGAAATAAGCCAAAACGACCGATTTGAGCAAATTCCTTGATGAAACGATCGTTTCTGACCGATTTCGCTCGTTTCTGCCTGTTTTAGTCATTTTGGCACGTTTTCATCAATTTGGTGCAATTTCAACGCAAAACAGACAGATTTGGCCGAAATAAGCCAAAACGACCGATTTGAGCAAATTCCTTGATGAAACGATCGTTTCTGACCGATTTCGCTCGTTTCTGCCTGTTTTAGTCATTTTGGCACGTTTTCATCAATTTGGTGCAATTTCAACGCAAAACATGCAGATTTGGCCGAAATAAGCCAAAACGACCGATTTGAGCAAATTCCTTGATGAAACGATCGTTTCTGACCGATTTCGCTCGTTTCTGCCTGTTTTAGTCATTTTGGCACGTTTTCATCAATTTGGTGCAATTTCAACGCAAAACAGACAGATTTGGCCGAAATAACCCAAAATGACCGATTTGAGCAAATTCCTTGAAGAAACGATCGTTTCTGACCAATTTCGCTCGTTTCTGCCTGTTTTAGTCATTTTGGCACGTTTTCATCAATTTGGTGCATTTTGAAGTGAAAATAGACAGATTTGGCCGAAATAAGCCAAAACGACCGATTTGAGCAAATTCCTTGATGAAACGATCGTTTCTGACCGATTTCGCTCGTTTCTGTCTGTTTTAGTCATTTTGGCACGTTTTCATCAATTTGGTGCAATTTCAACGCAAAACAGACAGATTTGGCCGAAATAAGCCAAAACGACCGATTTGAGCAAATTCCTTGATGAAACGATCGTTTCTGACCGATTTTGCTCGTTTCTGCCTGTTTTAGTCATTTTGGCACGTTTTCATCAATTTGGTGCAATTTCAACGCAAAACAGACAGATTTGGCCGAAATAAGCCAAAACGACCGATTTGAGCAAATTCCTTGATGAAACGATCGTTTCTGACCGATTTCGCTCGTTTCTTCCTGTTTTAGACATTTTGGCACGTTTTCATCAATTTGGAGCAATTTCAACGCAAAACAGACAGATTTGGCCGAAATAAGCCAAAACGACCGATTTGAGCAAACTCCTTGATGAAACGATCGTTTCTGACCGATTTCGCTCGTTTCTGCCTGTTTTAGTCATTTTGGCACGTTTTCATCAATTTGGTGCAACTTCAACGCAAAACAGACAGATTGGGCCGAAATAAGCCAAAACGACCGATTTGAGCAAATTCCTTGAAGAAACGATCGTTTCTGACCAATTTCGCTCGTTTCTGCCTGTTTTAGTCATTTTGGCACGTTTTCATCAATTTGGTGCAATTTCAACCCGAAATACACAGATTTGGCCGAAATAAGCCAAATCGGTCGATTTGAGCAAATTCAGAGATGAAACGATCGTTTCTGACCGATTTTGCTCGTTTCTGCCTGTTTTAGTCATTTTGGCACGTTTTCATCAATTTGGTGCAATTTCAACGCAAAACAGACAGATTTGGCCGAAATAAGCCAAAACGACCGATTTGAGCAAATTCCTTGAAGAAACGATCGTTTCTGACCAATTTCGCTCGTTTCTGCCTGTTTTAGTCATTTTGGCACGTTTTCATCAATTTGGTGCATTTTGAAGTGAAAATAGACAGATTTGGCCGAAATAAGCCAAAACGACCGATTTGAGCAAATTCCTTGATGAAACGATCGTTTCTGACCGATTTCGCTCGTTTCTGCCTGTTTTAGTCATTTTGGCACGTTTTCATCAATTTGGTGCAATTTCAACGCAAAACATGCAGATTTGGCCGAAATAAGCCAAAACGACCGATTTGAGCAAATTCCTTGATGAAACGATCGTTTCTGACCGATTTCGCTCGTTTCTGCCTGTTTTAGTCATTTTGGCACGTTTTCATCAATTTGGTGCAATTTCAACGCAAAACAGACAGATTTGGCCGAAATAACCCAAAATGACCGATTTGAGCAAATTCCTTGAAGAAACGATCGTTTCTGACCGATTTCGCTCGTTTCTGCCTGTTTTAGTCATTTTGGCACGTTTTCATCAATTTGGTGCAATTTCAACGCAAAACAGACAGATTTGGCCGAAATAAGCCAAAACGACCGATTTGAGCAAATTCCTTGATGAAACGATCGTTTCTGACCGATTTCGCTCGTTTCTGCCTGTTTTAGACATTTTGGCACGTTTTCATCAATTTGGAGCAATTTCAACGCAAAACAGACAGATTTGGCCGAAATAAGCCAAAACGACCGATTTGAGCAAACTCCTTGATGAAACGATCGTTTCTGACCGATTTCGCTCGTTTCTGCCTGTTTTAGTCATTTTGGCACGTTTTCATCAATTTGGTGCATTTTGAAGTGAAAATAGACAGATTTGGCCGAAATAACCCAAAACGACCGATTTGAGCAAATTCCTTGAAGAAACGATCGTTTCTGACCAATTTCGCTCGTTTCTGCCTGTTTTAGTCATTTTGGCACGTTTTCATCAATTTGGTGCATTTTGAAGTGAAAATAGACAGATTTGGCCGAAATAAGCCAAAACGACCGATTTGAGCAAATTCCTTGATGAAACGATCGTTTCTGACCGATTTCGCTCGTTTCTGCCTGTTTTAGTCATTTTGGCACGTTTTCATCAATTTGGTGCAATTTCAACGCAAAACAGACAGATTTGGCCGAAATAAGCCAAATCGGTCGATTTGAGCAAATTCAGAGACGAAACGATCGTTTCTGACCGATTTTGCTCGTTTCTGCCTGTTTTAGTCATTTTGGCACGTTTTCATCAATTTGGTGCAATTTCAACGCAAAACAGACAGGTTTGGCCGAAATAAGCCAAAACGACCGATTTGAGCAAATTCCTTGATGAAACGATCGTTTCTGACCGATTTCGCTCGTTTCTTCCTGTTTTAGACATTTTGGCACGTTTTCATCAATTTGGAGCAATTTCAACGCAAAACAGACAGATTTGGCCGAAATAAGCCAAAACGACCGATTTGAGCAAACTCCTTGATGAAACGATCGTTTCTGACCGATTTCGCTCGTTTCTGCCTGTTTTAGTCATTTTGGCACGTTTTCATCAATTTGGTGCATTTTGAAGTGAAAATAGACAGATTTGGCCGAAATAACCCAAAACGACCGATTTGAGCAAATTCCTTGAAGAAACGATCGTTTCTGACCAATTTCGCTCGTTTCTGCCTGTTTTAGTCATTTTGGCACGTTTTCATCAATTTGGTGCATTTTGAAGTGAAAATAGACAGATTTGGCCGAAATAAGCCAAAACGACCGATTTGAGCAAATTCCTTGATGAAACGATCGTTTCTGACCGATTTCGCTCGTTTCTGCCTGTTTTAGTCATTTTGGCACGTTTTCATCAATTTGGTGCAATTTCAACGCAAAACAGACAGATTTGGCCGAAATAAGCCAAATCGGTCGATTTGAGCAAATTCAGAGACGAAACGATCGTTTCTGACCGATTTTGCTCGTTTCTGCCTGTTTTAGTCATTTTGGCACGTTTTCATCAATTTGGTGCAATTTCAACGCAAAACAGACAGATTTGGCCGAAATAAGCCAAAACGACCGATTTGAGCAAATTCCTTGATGAAACGATCGTTTCTGACCGATTTCGCTCGTTTCTGCCTGTTTTAGTCATTTTGGCACGTTTTCATCATTTTGGTGCAATTTCAACGCAAAACATGCAGATTTGGCCGAAATAAGCCAAAACGACCGATTTGAGCAAATTCCTTGATGAAACGATCGTTTCTGACCGATTTCGCTCGTTTCTTCCTGTTTTAGACATTTTGGCACGTTATCATCAATTTGGAGCAATTTCAACGCAAAACAGACAGATTTGGCCGAAATAAGCCAAAACGACCGATTTGAGCAAACTCCTTGATGAAACGATCGTTTCTGACCGATTTCGCTCGTTTCTGCCTGTTTTAGTCATTTTGGCACGTTTTCATCAATTTGGTGCATTTTGAAGTGAAAATAGACAGATTTGGCCGAAATAACCCAAAACGACCGATTTGAGCAAATTCCTTGAAGAAACGATCGTTTCTGACCAATTTCGCTCGTTTCTGCCTGTTTTAGTCATTTTGGCACGTTTTCATCAATTTGGAGCAATTTCAACGCAAAACAGACAGATTTGGCCGAAATAAGCCAAAACGACCGATTTGAGCGAACTCCTTGATGAAACGATCGTTTCTGACCGATTTCGCTCGTTTCTGCCTGTTTTAGTCATTTTGGCACGTTTTCATCAATTTGGTGCATTTTGAAGTGAAAATAGACAGATTTGGCCGAAATAACCCAAAACGACCGATTTGAGCAAATTCCTTGAAGAAACGATCGTTTCTGACCAATTTCGCTCGTTTCTGCCTGTTTTAGTCATTTTGGCACGTTATCATCAATTTGGAGCAATTTCAACGCAAAACAGACAGATTTGGCCGAAATAAGCCAAAACGACCGATTTGAGCAAACTCCTTGATGAAACGATCGTTTCTGACCAATTTCGCTCGTTTCTGCCTGTTTTAGTCATTTTGGCACGTTTTCATCAATTTGGTGCATTTTGAAGTGAAAATAGACAGATTTGGCCGAAATAACCCAAAACGACCGATTTGAGCAAATTCCTTGAAGAAACGATCGTTTCTGACCAATTTCGCTCGTTTCTGCCTGTTTTAGTCATTTTGGCACGTTTTCATCAATTTGGTGCAATTTCAACGCAAAACAGACAGATTTGGCCGAAATAAGCCAAAACGACCGATTTGAGCAAATTCCTTGATGAAACGATCGTTTCTGACCGATTTCGCTCGTTTCTGCCTGTTTTAGTCATTTTGGCACGTTTTCATCAATTTGGTGCAATTTCAACGCAAAACAGACAGATTTGGCCGAAATAACCCAAAATGACCGATTTGAGCAAATTCCTTGAAGAAACGATCGTTTCTGACCAATTTCGCTCGTTTCTGCCTGTTTTAGTCATTTTGGCACGTTTTCATCAATTTGGTGCATTTTGAAGTGAAAATAGACAGATTTGGCCGAATTAAGCCAAAACGACCGATTTGAGCAAATTCCTTGATGAAACGATCGTTTCTGACCGATTTCGCTCGTTTCTGCCTGTTTTAGTCATTTTGGCACGTTTTCATCAATTTGGTGCAATTTCAACGCAAAACAGACAGATTTGGCCGAAATAAGCCAAAACGACCGATTTGAGCAAATTCCTTGATGAAACGATCGTTTCTGACCGATTTTGCTCGTTTCTGCCTGGTTTAGTCATTTTGGCACGTTTTCATCAATTTGGTGCAATTTCAACGCAAAACAGACAGATTTGGCCGAAATAAGCCAAAACGACCGATTTGAGCAAATTCCTTGAAGAAACGATCGTTTCTGACCGATTTCGCTCGTTTCTTCCTGTTTTAGTCATTTTGGCACGTTTTCATCAATTTGGTGCAATTTCAACCCGAAATACACAGATTTGGCCGAAATAAGCCAAATCGGTCGATTTGAGCAAATTCAGAGATGAAACGATCGTTTCTGACCAATTTCGCTCGTTTCTTCCTGTTTTAGTCATTTTGGCACGTTTTCATCAATTTGGTGCAATTTCAACCCGAAATACACAGATTTGGCCGAAATAAGCCAAATCGGTCGATTTGAGCAAATTCAGAGATGAAACGATCGTTTCTGACCAATTTCGCTCGTTTCTGCCTGTTTTAGTCATTTTGGCACGTTTTCATCAATTTGGTGCAATTTCAACCCGAAATACACAGATTTGGCCGAAATAAGCCAAATCGGTCGATTTGAGCAAATTCAGAGATGAAACGATCGTTTCTGACCGATTTTGCTCGTTTCTGCCTGTTTTAGTCATTTTGGCACGTTTTCATCAATTTGGTGCAATTTCAACGCAAAACAGACAGATTTGGCCGAAATAAGCCAAAACGACCGATTTGAGCAAATTCCTTGAAGAAACGATCGTTTCTGACCAATTTCGCTCGTTTCTGCCTGTTTTAGTCATTTTGGCACGTTTTCATCAATTTGGTGCAATTTCAACGCAAAACAGACAGATTTGGCCGAAATAAGCCAAAACGACCGATTTGAGCAAATTCCTTGATGAAACGATCGTTTCTGACCGATTTCGCTCGTTTCTGCCTGTTTTAGTCATTTTGGCACGTTTTCATCAATTTGGTGCAATTTCAACGCAAAACATGCAGATTTGGCCGAAATAAGCCAAAACGACCGATTTGAGCAAATTCCTTGATGAAACGATCGTTTCTGACCGATTTCGCTCGTTTCTGCCTGTTTTAGTCATTTTGGCACGTTTTCATCAATTTGGTGCAATTTCAACGCAAAACAGACAGATTTGGCCGAAATAAGCCAACACGACCGATTTGAGCAAATTCCTTGATGAAACGATCGTTTCTGACCGATTTCGCTCGTTTCTGCCTGTTTTAGTCATTTTGGCACGTTTTCATCATTTTGGTGCAATTTCAACGCAAAACATGCAGATTTGGCCGAAATAAGCCAAAACGACCGATTTGAGCAAATTCCTTGATGAAACGATCGTTTCTGACCGATTTCGCTCGTTTCTTCCTGTTTTAGACATTTTGGCACGTTATCATCAATTTGGAGCAATTTCAACGCAAAACAGACAGATTTGGCCGAAATAAGCAAAAACGACCGATTTGAGCAAATTCCTTGATGAAACGATCGTTTCTGACCGATTTCGCTCGTTTCTGCCTGTTTTAGTCATTTTGGCACGTTTTCATCAATTTGGTGCAATTTCAACGCAAAACAGACAGATTTGGCCGAAATAACCCAAAACGACCGATTTGAGCAAATTCCTTGAAGAAACGATCGTTTCTGACCAATTTCGCTCGTTTCTGCCTGTTTTAGTCATTTTGGCACGTTTTCATCAATTTGGTGCATTTTGAAGTGAAAATAGACAGATTTGGCCGAAATAAGCCAAAACGACCGATTTGAGCAAATTCCTTGATGAAACGATCGTTTCTGACCGATTTCGCTCGTTTCTGCCTGTTTTAGTCATTTTGGCACGTTTTCATCAATTTGGTGCAATTTCAACGCAAAACAGACAGATTTGGCCGAAATAAGCCAAAACGACCGATTTGAGCAAATTCCTTGATGAAACGATCGTTTCTGACCGATTTCTCTCGTTTCTGCCTGTTTTAGTCATTTTGGCACGTTTTCATCAATTTGGTGCAATTTGAAGCCAAAATACCCAGATTTGGCCGAAATAAGCCAAATCGGTCGATTTGAGCAAATTCAGAGATGAAACGATCGTTTCTGACCGATTTCGCTCGTTTCTGCCTGTTTTAGTCATTTTGGCACGTTTTCATCAATTTGCTTCTGTTTCCATCCAAAATAAACAGATTTGGCCGAAATAAGCCAAATCGGTCGATTTGAGCAAATTCAGAGATGAAACGATCGTTTCTGACCGATTTCACTCGTTTCTGCCTGTTTTAGTCATTTTGGCACGTTTTCATCAATTTGGTGCAATTTGAAGACAAAATACCCAGATTTGGCCGAAATAAGCCAAATCGGTCGATTTGAGCAAATTCCTTGATGAAACGTTCGTTTCTGACCGATTTCGATCGTTTCTGCCTGTTTTAGTCATTTTGGCACGTTTTCATCAATTTGGTGCAATTTGAAGCCAAAATACCCAGATTTGGCCGAAATAAGCCAAATCGGTCGATTTGAGCAAATTCCTTGATGAAACGATCGTTTCTGCCTGTTTTAGTCATTTTGGCACGTTTTCATCATTTTGGTGCAATTTCAACGCAAAACAGACAGATTTGGCCGAAATAAGCCAAAACGACCGATTTGAGCAAATTCCTTGATGAAACGATCGTTTCTGACCGATTTCGCTCGCTTCTGCCTGTTTTAGTCATTTTGGCACGTTTTCATCAATTTGGTGCAATTTGAAGCCAAAATACACAGATTTGGCCGAAATAAGCCAAAATGACCGATTTGAGCAAATTCCTTGATGAAACGATCGTTTCTGCCTGTTTTAGTCATTTTGGCACGTTTTCATCAATTTGGTGCAATTTCAACGCAAAACAGACAGATTTGGCCGAAATAAGCCAAAACGACCGATTTGAGCAAATTCCATGATGAAACGATCGTTTCTGACCGATTTCTCTCGTTTCTGCCTGTTTTAGTCATTTTGGCACGTTTTCATCAATTTGGTGCAATCTGAAGCCAAAATACACAGATTTGGCCGAAATAAGCCAAAATGACCAATTTGAGCAAATTCCTTGATGAAACGATCGTTTCTGCCTGTTTTAGTCATTTTGGCACGTTTTCATCATTTTGGTGCTATTTCAATCCAAAACAGACAGATTTGGCCGAAATAAGCCTGTTACAGTCCGTATATTGTAATATCAGCATTATTAATGTCGGCGGTACGGTGACGTCATACCCACTCTAGTATAAAATAACAGTTAGCATTAAGACTTGGACTTGTGTAATTTGTTCATTTGTGCTGAACGTTTCGTTCGAATAAAATTTCTGCTTCAATTAAAATCGTGTTGTGTTTTTTTTATTCGTTTTCTTGGGTCGCAATCGTAACTGGCGCAGTCGTTCGGATTTTCGAGACGATCAAAAAGGGCATATTTTTGAATCGGTTTCTTCAAGAATTCACTCGAAAAGGACCTGGACCCAAGGAAGGCACTATTAGTGACCGAAAGAAAAACGCACCGGTAGAACACGCCTCGACCTGCCGAACCAGAAAAGAAGAACTTCACAAGTCCCTGGACATCGCGTCGAAGGTATATCGGCAAATCCAGATTCCAGGCTAGACATCAACAGGAAAGGACACGAATCGCCTACCCTGAAGATACCCGAAGGAAGAATTGACATGAGATTCCTCCTCTTCATAGCACTGTAAGTTATTTTAATAATTATCTTTAAATTTGTCGCTTCATTTTCCCAATTGTCTTGTTGATTTTATCTGACGATATTTAGGATTAAGTAATTTAGTGTTTAATATTTTTAATTTAATAAGTATTTTAAGCGCAATCTTTCACAATTGAGCCGATCAACGAAATCGATTTAATCGATTCATTTAATAATATTTCAATTCGCTCAAATAGCAGTAACATGCCTCCCGTAGTTAACTATCAACTTCTGAGGTACCAGTCGGATAATATTCCTCTTTTCGACGGGAACCCAAGATTGTTGAACCGCTTTATAACCGCCGTAGAAAACCTTTTAAAAGCATTCTTCAATAGAACCGATACTAACGACCCTATAAATGTTTGCTTGTTCGATACTATTTTGAGTAAGCTCACCGGAAGGGCAGCTGACTTAATATCGTCCAGAGTGGAATTAAACACCTGGAGTCTTATAAAAGACGTACTAATAATTAGCTTTGCGGATCAAAGATCCATAGATTGCTTGATTCAAGACTTAATAAATTTAAAGCCGTACAAAAACGAGAGCCCAACACAATTTGGTATGCGAATACAAGACTCACGCAGCCTATTATTTTCTAAACTAAACGCAAGCCAAGACACTAGAGAAACTAAGTTAATTAAAATACAACATTATGATGAATTCGCATTAAAAACGTTTATCAACGGATTACCCTACAATTTGCAACTAGTTGTCCGTTTAAAATCCCCAACAAGCATAGAACAGGCGATGTCATTTGTAAAGGAAGAAGAAAATTTTATACAGTTTAGGAATACACAAAATTTCGGACAGAGACCGGGAATGCCTAATAAATACCCGAAACCCAACACGGTACCCTCAAACAGACTCAATGTCCCACACGATTTCAATCAAACCTCTTCGATTCCCAACAATACACAATGGAATCAAAACCCCAACTTCTTTAGACCATTTCCAAATAACCTTCAACAAAACAGTTTTCCCAGGCCGATGTTTCCCCATACTAATCAATCGAATGTTTTCCGACAAAATACTTTCACCCCCAGGCCATCATTTTCTAATTTTAGCCAACCATCTCATTTTCCGAGACCAAACCTTCCCCCTGCTAATCGATCAAATATTTTCCGACAAAATACTTTTACCCCCAGACCATCATTCGGACAAAGTTCTAACAGAATTAACGTAAACCGAAACTTCGAACCCATGGATACAAGCTCCGGGAACACCATCATTAACCGACCACAAAAGAATTTTGTGAGTGAGGAATTATACAACCAAGAAGTATTTCCGCAAATCCCTGAACAATCTACCTCTAGTGGTCAAATCACCGAGGAAAATTTGGAAGATTCATACGAATTCTATCCGACGGAAAACCCCTATGAACCATTCTGCAATGATCAAAGGATAAATTCCGATAACTACTTAGCCGATCCCACTAATTATGATAGTGAACCCCAGGAGGAATACACAAATTTTACCAGAACCAGCCCAAGCCCCAACTTAACGTAATAGTTCTAAATAATTACGACATCCAATTGCCTTATATTTCGGTACCCGAACTCGAGGCAAAATTCCTATTGGACACCGGAAGTACAAGAAGCTTCATCAAACCCCAAATCGCGCACAAATACTTTCCTCATTTAATTCAACCAGAACCATTCCAAGTTCAGACAGCCCATGCTACGTCATTTCACAATGAAATCGCTAGGTTGCCGATATTCCCCACGTTCCAAACATCAGGCTTCCATAAATTCTTCCTTTTTAACTTCTCGGATAAGTTCGATGGACTCATAGGATTAGATCTGATTAAGCAATTAAACGCCAATTTAGATTTTAATACTAGTACTCTGAACCTACCCAACGCGAAAATACCCATATGTCACGAAATCAAAACCCCCCAACTACAAAAGCCCAATTATTCAAACATGAATTACATCATTCCTCCGAGAAGCATTCAGAAAATTAAAATCCCTGTCAATTTACCCACAGGATATGGTATTGTCCCATATCAAAAACTAGGTCACCTTGAAATACCGGAATGTCTGGTTAAAGTTCAAGACAATACAGCTTTAACTACTGCACTAAATTCCAGAGACAACCCCATAAAACTTCAATTCTTCGAAACTCTTGATATTGAACCAATAAACCTAAATGAATTGAATTTCTTAGACCACCCTATCCCTCATGAAAATTCAGATAAAAATTTCGATAACTTGTTAAAAATCAATCTCGAGAACATTAGACTCGACCATTGTAACCCAGAGGAAAAAACACAAATACGCAAATTATGTTACGAATTTCGGGATATCTTCCACTGCGAAAGCATACCCTTGTCTTTTACTAACGCAGTGAAACACCAAATAAGACTTAAGGAGGAAACCCCTATATTTACGAAGACTTACAGGTACCCCGAAATACATCGATCAGAAGTCAAAGACCAGATAACTAAATTACTGGAGCAAAATATTATAAGAGACTCGAATTCACCTTGGTCCTCACCAATTTGGATCGTCCCAAAAAAATTAGACAAAGCGAATAAACAGAAATGGCGAATGGTAATCGATTACAGGAAATTGAACGAACAAACCATAGACGACAAATTCCCCTTGCCTAATATTAACGAAATCCTGGACAAATTAGGTAAAGCTCATTACTTCACGACCCTGGATCTCGCTAACGGATTTCATCAGATTCAGATGAATGAAGATGACATTCCCAAAACAGCCTTCAGCACAGATATGGGCCATTACGAATTTTTAAGAATGCCGTTCGGACTCAAAAACGCCCCGGCTACGTTCCAACGAGTGATGAATAACATTTTGCGTGGTCTACAAAATGAAACATGTTTCGTTTACTTGGACGATGTCATAATTTTTAGCACCAGCCTGCAGGAACATATACAGAAATTAAGACAAGTTTTTGCACGATTAAGAGATTCCAGACTTAAAATACAACTCGATAAGTCAGAGTTCCTTAGAAAAGAAGTACAATATTTGGGTCACATTGTAAGCGAAGATGGAGTGAAACCCAACCCTGATAAGATCAAGGCTGTAAAAGACTTTCCCATTCCCCGAACCGCGAAGGAAATAAAGTCATTTTTAGGCCTAGTCGGATATTATCGACGCTTCATCAAAGACTTCGCAAAAATTACAAAACCTATGACGAAATGCCTAAAAAAGGACGCAAAAGTTGTGCATACTCCTGAATTCGTGAACTCTTTTGATCACTGTAAACAAGTCCTAATAAATCATCCAATATTACAGTATCCAGACTTCTCAAAACCGTTCCTATTGACCACTGACGCAAGCAATTATGCGATTGGTGCGGTATTATCGCAAGGCCCAATAAATAGTGACAAACCAGTAGCATATGCCTCTAGAACTCTAAACGAAACGGAGACTAGATATTCCACCATTGAAAAGGAACTATTGGCCATAATTTGGGCTTGCAAATATTTTAGACCCTACTTATTCGGACGAAAATTTTTCATATACACAGACCATAGGCCCCTCGTATGGCTCTTCAATCTAAAGGAACCCAACTCAAAATTGATGAGATGGCGATTACGACTTGAGGAGTTCGACTACCAAATAATATATAAAAAAGGACGACAAAACACCAACGCAGATGCATTATCTAGAATTCCAGTAAATATGTATGACTGCGAATCGGTGGCCAACAACCCAGGTGACATCAACACAACCATCGAGAAATACTTAGAAAACCCAACGGACACCGTAGCTTGCAAGAGTGGCGACAGCACGAACAGACCAGACCCGAGTCAGCAAAAAATAAATATCATATCTGACATCCGACTCCGTCCGGCAAATACACCCAACACCTGCGATTCTGGCGAAACCGTCCATAGTCACGAAGCCGACCGTGAGAACGCTGGCATAAGCATTCTCGAAGAAATAATCAACAACAAGCCTTTACAATATATCATAAAACGATCTCCACATCCGCAGATTAAATGTAAGAACGAAAAATACGAAAGGAATTCGATCTATCAAACGGAGTTACCATGCGACGCAGCAACAATGAAACAATTCATACAGGAATACTTGACCACAGGGAAAACATGTTATATGTTTTTCTATGATAAAGATCTGATTCCTTTATTCACAGAAGTTTGTTTAAACCATTTTCAAAATTTAAAAATTATAATATGCACCAAATTACTCAATAACATTCATGATATCGAGGAAAAAACAATGCTCATAAAATACCAACATGAAGGCAAGCAGAACCACAGAGGAATAGAGGAAACTTACGGACGACTCAAGACCTCCTACTATTGGCCCAACCTAAGGAAGGACGTTACACAGTACATAAATGATTGCATCATTTGTCAAACAGCTAAATACAGCCGACTCAAGTCATATGTTCCCCTAGCCAAAACCGAAACACCAGGCAAACCCTTCCAGATACTACACATCGACACCTTCACATTCGAAACCCAAAATTTCTTGACAATATTCGACAAATTTTCTAAATTTGGTCAAGCGTACCCATACGATAAGAACGCAAAATCAGTTTGCGACCGATTGATAAATTTCTTTTCATTTTTCGGATGCCCTGAAGAAATTACATGCGATAATGGCAAAGAATTTAACAACGAACTACTAAAAGAATTACTAAAAACCCAAAAAATTAACATACACTTTACTACCCCCAAACACCACGAATCGAATTCCCCCGTGGAACGATTTCACTCGACCCTAATAGAACATCTGAGGATTCTAAAACAAAAGGAAAACACTAAATCAGTTAATGATCTAATCCCGTACGCCATAATAGCCTACAACAGCACCGTCCATAGCACCACGAAATTTACACCCCATGAGATTATTTTAGGCCACACAAATTCTAGGGACCCCCTTGACCTAATAACAACGACATTTTACTCCGATTATGTATCAACTCACAAAGACAAAGTCGATGCCATGTACAAAGCAATCAAGGAAAAAACAGACCACAACAAAGAAAAAGTATTAACAAAAAGGAACGTTAAAGGCCACGAAACGCATGAATTTAAGGTAAATCAAAAGGTCTACGTGAACCTGAATAATAGGAACAAAAATCACCCCAGATATGCTGGTCCATACGTAATCCTCGAGAAGTTAGAACATAATAGAGTAAAAATCAAAAGCACTAAAAGTCCGTATAAAATCAGAATCGTTCATGTTAAGGAACTAAAAAAGCCCTTAATTACAGATGGCCCTTCGTACACGGAAAATCCCGTTACCTCAACCAAAAAACCAACCCCGGAATTCTACCCCACAAACTGGGCAACGCCCAAAAAGTAACCGACCACTGGAATTTCATCCAAACATATGACATGACCAAATTACTACAAGAATTCTTCACCATCAACGCTAAGTACGATTCACTCCAAGAAACTCTGAATAATTCAACAAGTTACAAAACTGAATTTCATAATTCCTTTGCAATTACAAACAATTTGAAACGCAAGATTAGTGAGCAAATAAGTCAAATCTTCCCCACAAACTTACGAACTAAAAGAGCCCTAGTAAACGCATTGGGTTCGATAATTCGAACCATAACAGGAAATCTAGATCAAGAAGACGCAGAACGCATTGACCACAACATCAACATACTCAGACAGAACCAAAACAATTTGAAAACCGCCCTCGACAAACAAACCACCCTGCTAGGTAAAGCCATAAGTAATTTTCAAGAAATAGCAAGGAATATATCGCACAACCAAATTGTCTTGGGAGAACGAATCAGACAAATCGTAGAAGTCGTAAAAGGGGTCAGCATCGAAGAAGCAAATCTTTTCGAATTCTTTAAGATTCACATGATAATAACACAAATCACAACCTTTTACCAGAACATTTACGACACATTTTCGGACATAGAAGAAGCGATCACTTTCGCCAAACTAAATACATTCCATAATAAAATAATAAATTCTAGAATGCTTCTAACCGAGTTACAATTTGTAAAAACTCAACTGAAAACGAGTAGGCTACCTTTTGAACCAGACACGGAAAATCTACTAAAGATCGAAAATACACTAAAAATAAAAAGCTACATAAAGGATAATACGATAACTTTCATTATCGAGATCCCATTGGTAGAAAATAAGGCCTACAGTCTATTCAGATTACTCCCATTACCTGTAAAACATAACAACTCTTATATAATGATTGTACCAAACCTAGAATACCTAATGATAAATGATGAAACATTTGGGTATGTAAACCAACCCTGTCAGTGTGTGTTTCCCAATGAATACTTATGCTCACATGTACATCTAGGAACCTATAACGACCACGTACCTTGCGAAATCGAATTGTTAAGATACAAAAGTAACATAACAACTTGTAAACCAGTACACGTAGATTTAACCAACATACAAATACAAAACATAGATGAGAATAAGTGGATTGTAATAACGATACAGGAAACAATAGGATTAGAAACATGTAAAGAACTACAGGAAAACACCTTACTAGACGGAACTTATGTAATAGAGTTAGACCCTAGTTGTAATCTTAAGATAGGAAAAATTGTTTTAAAAAGTTATGGGAACACCAAAACAAATTTTCAAACAATACCCTTGCCGAAAGTAATCGACAACCGGAAAAACCAAATTCCACACAAAGAAATACAAATAACTAACTTAAACCATGTTAACTTAAATAAGATTGTCGACTTGGAAGAGGAAGTAAATTTGCAGAAAGCGGAAAACTCTGAACTTCTAAGGGACAACATTTATTATGACAAAATAAATATTTGGACCATTCTATTATACATGATTATAGGTGTATTAGTAATAACATTAGTAATAAGACGCCTTTGGCCATTGTTTGTAAGGCCAAGGGAAGTTGTAGATCAGGAACCAGATGTATTTTAGATCATAAAAACCCTAAGGTTTATATGATCATCTAAGGGTGGAGGTGTTACAGTCCGTATATTGTAATATCAGCATTATTAATGTCGGCGGTACGGTGACGTCATACCCACTCTAGTATAAAATAACAGTTAGCATTAAGACTTGGACTTGTGTAATTTGTTCATTTGTGCTGAACGTTTCGTTCGAATAAAATTTCTGCTTCAATTAAAATCGTGTTGTGTTTTTTTTATTCGTTTTCTTGGGTCGCAATCGTAACTAGCCAAAACGACCGATTTGAGCAAATTCCTTGATGAAACGATCGTTTCTCACCGATTTCTCTCGTTTTTGCCTGTTTTAGTCATTTTGGCACGTTTTCATCAATTTGGTGCAATTTCAACGCAAAACAGACAGATTTGGCCGAAATAAGCCAAAACGACCGATTTGAGCAAATTCCTTGATGAAACGATCGTTTCTGACCGATTTCTCTCGTATCTGCCTGTTTTAGTCATTTTGGCACGTTTTCATCAATTTGGTGCAATTTGAAGCCAAAATAGGCAGATTTGGCCGAAATAAGCCAAATCGGTTGATTTGAGCAAATTCAGAGATGAAACGATCGTTTCTGACCGATTTCGCTCGTTTCTGCCTGTTTTAGTCATTTTGGCACGTTTTCATCAATATGGTGCAATTTGAAGCCAAAATAGACAGATTTGGCCAAAATAAGTCAAATCGGTCGATTTGAGCAAATTCCTTGATGAAACGAT
The DNA here is from genome assembly GCF_039881205.1 of Euwallacea similis. Classification (NCBI taxonomy): domain Eukaryota; kingdom Metazoa; phylum Arthropoda; class Insecta; order Coleoptera; family Curculionidae; genus Euwallacea; species Euwallacea similis. The sequence continues at coordinate 4,724,873 of NC_089622.1, read as the reverse complement.
CGTTTCTGACCGATTTCGCTCGCTTCTGCCTGTTTTAGTCATTTTGGCACGTTTTCATCAATTTGGTGCAATTTCTAGCCAAAATAGACAGATTTGACCGAAATAAGCCAAATCGACCGATTTGAGCATATTCCTTGATGAAACGATCGTTTCTTACCGATTTCGCTCGTTTCTGCCTGTTTTAGTCATTTTGGCACATTTTCATCAATTTGGTGCAATTTCTAGCCAAAATAGACAGATTTGGCTAAAATAAGTCAAATCGGTCGATTTGAGCAAATTCCTGGATGAAACGATCGTTTCTGACCGATTTCGCTCGCTTCTGCCTGTTTTAGTCATTTTGGCACGTTTTCATCAATATGGTGCAATTTGAAGCCAAAATAGACAGATTTGGCCAAAATAAGTCAAATCGGTCGATTTGAGCAAATTCCTGGATGAAACGATCGTTTCTGACCGATTTCGCTCACTTCTGCCTGTTTTAGTCATTTTAGCATGTTTTCATCCATTTGGTGCAATTTGAAGCCAAAATAGACAGATTTGACCGAAATAAGCCAAATCGACCGATTTGAGCAAATTCCTTGATGAAACGATCGTTTCTGACCGATTTCGCTCGTTTCTGCCTGTTTTAGTCATTTTGGCACGTTATCATCAATTTGCTTCTGTTTCCATCCAAAATAAACAGATTTGGCCGAAATAAGTCAAATCGGTCGATTTGAGCAAATTCAGAGATGAAACGATCGTTTCTGCCTGTTTTAGTCATTTTGGCACGTTTTCATCAATTTGGTGCAATTTCAAGCCAAAATAGACAGATTTGGCCGAAATAAGCCAAAACGACCGATTAGAGCAAATTCCTTGATGAAACGATCGTTTCTGACCGATTTCGCTCGTTTCTGCCTGTTTTAGTCATTTTGGCACGTTATCATCAATTTGCTTCTGTTTCCATCCAAAATAAACAGAGTTGGCCGAAATAAGTCAAATCGGTCGATTTGAGCAAATTCAGAGATGAAACGATCGTTTCTGCCTGTTTTAGTCATTTTGGCACGTTTTCATCAATTTGGTGCATTTTGAAGTGAAAATAGACAGATTTGGCCGAAATAAGCCAAATCGGTCGATTTCAGCAAATTTAGAGATGAAACGATCGTTTCTGACCGATTTCGCTCGTTTCTTCCTGTTTTAGTCATTTTGGCACGTTTTCATCAATTTGGTGCAATTTGAAGCCAAAATACCCAGATTTGGCCGAAATAAGCCAAATCGGTCGATTTGAACAAATTCCTGGATGAAACGATCGTTTCTGACCGATTTCGCTCGTTTCTGCCTGTTTTAGTCATTTTGGCACGTTTTCATCAATTTGCTTCTGTTTCCATCCAAAATAAACAGATTTGGCCGAAATAAGTCTAATCGGTCGATTTGAGCAAATTCAGAGATGAAACGATCGTTTCTGCCTGTTTTAGTCATTTTGGCACGTTTTCATCAATTTGGTGCAATTTGAAGCCAAAATACCCAGATTTGGCCGAAATAAGCCAAATCGGTCGATTTGAGCAAATTCCTTGATGAAACGATCGTTTCTGAACGATTTCGCTCGTTTCTGCCTGTTTTAGTCATTTTGGCACGTTTTCATCAATTTGCTTCTGTTTCCATCCAAAATAAACAGATTTGGCCGAAATAAGTCAAATCGGTCGATTTGAGCAAATTCAGAGATGAAACGATCGTTTCTGACCGATTTCGCTCGTTTCTGCCTGTTTTAGTCATTTTGGCACGTTTTCATCAATTTGGTGCAATTTGAATCCAAAATACACAGATTTGGCCGAAATAAGCCAAATCGGTCGATTTGAGCAAATTCAGAGATGAAACGATCGTTTCTGCCTGTTTTAGTCATTTTGGCACGTTTTCATCAATTTGGTGCAATTTAAAGCCAAAATACCCAGATTTGGCCGAAATAAGCCAAATCGGTCGATTTGAGCAAATTCCTTGATGAAACGATCGTTTCTGACCGATTTCGCTCGTTTCTGCCTGTTTTAGTCATTTTGGCACGTTTTCATCAATTTGCTTCTGTTTCCATCCAAAATAAACAGATTTGGCCGAAATAAGCCAAATCGGTCGATTTAAACAAATTCCTGGATGAAACGATCGTTTCTGACCGATTTCACTCGTTTCTGCCTGTTTTAGTCATTTTGGCACGTTTTCATCAATTTGGTGCAATTTGAAGCCAAAATACCCAGATTTGGCCGAAATAAGCCAAATCGGTCGATTTGAACAAATTCCTGGATGAAACGATCGTTTCTGACCGATTTCGCTAGTTTCTGCCTGTTTTAGTCATTTTGGCACGTTTTCATCAATTTGCTTCTGTCTCCATCCAAAATAAACAGATTTGGCCGAAATAAGCCAAATCGGTCGATTTGAGCAAATTCAGAGATGAAACGATCGTTTCTGCCTGTTTTAGTCATTTTGGCACGTTTTCATCAATTTGGTGCAATTTGAAGCCAAAATACCCAGATTTGGCCGAAATAAGCCAAATCGGTCGATTTGAACAAATTCCTGGATGAAACGATCGTTTCTGACCGATTTCGCTCGTTTCTGCCTGTTTTAGTCATTTTGGCACGTTTTCATCAATTTGGTGCAATTTGAAGCCAAAATACCCAGATTTGGCCGAAATAAGCCAAATCGGTCGATTTGAGCAAATTCCTTGATGAAACGATCGTTTCTGACCGATTTCGCTCGTTTCTGCCTGTTTTAGTCATTTTGGCACGTTTTCATCAATTTGGTGCAATTTGAAGCCAAAATAGACAGATTTGGCCGAAATAAGCCAAATCGGTCGATTTAAACAAATTCCTGGATGAAACGATCGTTTCTGACCGATTTCACTCGTTTCTGCCTGTTTTAGTCATTTTGGCACGTTTTCATCAATTTGGTGCAATTTGAAGCCAAAATACCCAGATTTGGCCGAAATAAGCCAAATCGGTCGATTTGAGCAAATTCCTTGATGAAACGATCGTTTCTGACCGATTTCGCTCGTTTCTGCCTGTTTTAGTCATTTTGGCACGTTTTCATCAATTTGCTTCTGTTTCCATCCAAAATAAACAGATTTGGCCGAAATAAGTCTAATCGGTCGATTTGAGCAAATTCAGAGATGAAACGATCGTTTCTGCCTGTTTTAGTCATTTTGGCACGTTTTCATCAATTTGGTGCAATTTGAAGCCAAAATACCCAGATTTGGCCGAAATAAGCCAAATCGGTCGATTTGAGCAAATTCCTTGATGAAACGATCGTTTCTGAACGATTTCGCTCGTTTCTGCCTGTTTTAGTCATTTTGGCACGTTTTCATCAATTTGCTTCTGTTTCCATCCAAAATAAACAGATTTGGCCGAAATAAGTCAAATCGGTCGATTTGAGCAAATTCAGAGATGAAACGATCGTTTCTGACCGATTTCGCTCGTTTCTGCCTGTTTTAGTCATTTTGGCACGTTTTCATCAATTTGGTGCAATTTGAATCCAAAATACACAGATTTGGCCGAAATAAGCCAAATCGGTCGATTTGAGCAAATTCAGAGATGAAACGATCGTTTCTGCCTGTTTTAGTCATTTTGGCACGTTTTCATCAATTTGGTGCAATTTAAAGCCAAAATACCCAGATTTGGCCGAAATAAGCCAAATCGGTCGATTTGAGCAAATTCCTTGATGAAACGATCGTTTCTGACCGATTTCGCTCGTTTCTGCCTGTTTTAGTCATTTTGGCACGTTATCATCAATTTGCTTCTGTTTCCATCCAAAATAAACAGATTTGGCCGAAATAAGTCAAATCGGTCGATTTGAGCAAATTCAGAGATGAAACGATCGTTTCTGCCTGTTTTAGTCATTTTGGCACGTTTTCATCAATTTGGTGCATTTTGAAGTGAAAATAGACAGATTTGGCCGAAATAAGCCAAATCGGTCGATTTGAACAAATTCCTGGATGAAACGATCGTTTCTGACCGATTTCGCTCGTTTCTGCCTGTTTTAGTCATTTTGGCACGTTTTCATCAATTTGGTGCAATTTGAAGCCAAAATACCCAGATTTGGCCGAAATAAGCCAAATCGGTCGATTTGAGCAAATTCCTTGATGAAACGATCGTTTCTGACCGATTTCGCTCGTTTCTGCCTGTTTTAGTCATTTTGGCACGTTTTCATCAATTTGGTGCAATTTGAAGCCAAAATAGACAGATTTGGCCGAAATAAGCCAAATTGGTCGATTTAAACAAATTCCTGGATGAAACGATCGTTTCTGACCGATTTCACTCGTTTCTGCCTGTTTTAGTCATTTTGGCACGTTTTCATCAATTTGGTGCAATTTGAAGCCAAAATACCCAGATTTGGCCGAAATAAGCCAAATCGGTCGATTTGAGCAAATTCCTTGATGAAACGATCGTTTCTGACCGATTTCGCTCGTTTCTGCCTGTTTTAGTCATTTTGGCACGTTTTCATCAATTTGCTTCTGTTTCCATCCAAAATAAACAGATTTGGCCGAAATAAGTCAAATCGGTCGATTTGAGCAAATTCAGAGATGAAACGATCGTTTCTGCCTGTTTTAGTCATTTTGGCACGTTTTCATCAATTTGGTGCAATTTGAAGCCAAAATACCCAGATTTGGCCAAAATAAGCCAAATCGGTCGATTTCAGCAAATTTAGAGATGAAACGATCGTTTCTGCCTGTTTTAGTCATTTTGGCACGTTTTCATCAATTTGGTGCAATTTGAAGCCAAAATACCCAGATTTGGCCAAAATAAGCCAAATCGGTCGATTTGAGCAAATTCAGAGATGAAACTATCGTTTCTGACCGATTTCGCTCGTTTCTGCCTGTTTTAGTCATTTTGGCACGTTTTCATCACTTTGGTGCAATTTCAACCTAAAATAGACAGATTTGGCCGAAATAAGCCAAAACGACCGATTAGAGCAAATTCCTTGATGAAACGATCGTTTCTGACCGATTTCGCTCGTTTCTGCCTGTTTTAGTCATTTTGGCACGTTTTCATCAATTTGCTTCTGTTTCCATCCAAAATAAACAGATTTGGCCGAAATAAGTCAAATCGGTCGATTTGAGCAAATTCAGAGATGAAACGATCGTTTCTGCCTGTTTTAGTCATTTTGGCACGTTTTCATCAATTTGGTGCATTTTGAAGTGAAAATAGACAGATTTGGCCGAAATAAGCCAAATCGGTCGATTTCAGCAAATTTAGAGATGAAACGATCGTTTCTGACCGATTTCGCTCGTTTCTGCCTGTTTTAGTCATTTTGGCACGTTTTCATCAATTTGGTGCATTTTGAAGTGAAAATAGACAGATTTGGCCGAAATAAGCCAAATCGGTCGATTTCAGCAAATTTAGAGATGAAACGATCGTTTCTTACCGATTTCGCTCGTTTCTGCCTGTTTTAGTCATTTTGGCACATTTTCATCAATTTGGTGCAATTTCTAGCCAAAATAGACAGATTTGGCTAAAATAAGTCAAATCGGTCGATTTGAGCAAATTCCTGGATGAAACGATCGTTTCTGACCGATTTCGCTCGCTTCTGCCTGTTTTAGTCATTTTGGCACGTTTTCATCAATATGGTGCAATTTGAAGCCAAAATAGACAGATTTGGCTAAAATAAGTCAAATCGGTCGATTTGAGCAAATTCCTGGATGAAACGATCGTTTCTGACCGATTTCGCTCGCTTCTGCCTGTTTTAGTCATTTTGGCACGTTTTCATCAATTTGGTGCAATTTCTAGCCAAAATAGACAGATTTGGCCGAAATAAGTCAAATCGGTCGATTTGAGCAAATTCCTGGATGAAACGATCGTTTCTGACCGATTTCGCTCGCTTCTGCCTGTTTTAGTCATTTTGGCACGTGTTCATCAATATGGTGCAATTTGAAGCCAAAATAGACAGATTTGGCTAAAATAAGTCAAATCGGTCGATTTGAGCAAATTCCTTGATGAAACGATCGTTTCTGACCGATTTCGCTCGTTTCTGCCTGTTTTAGTCATTTTGGCACGTTTTCATCAATTTTGTGCAATTTCTTACCAAAATTGACAGATTTGGCCGAAATAAGTCAAATCGGTCACTTTGAGCAAATTCCTTGATGAAACGATCGGTTCTGACCGATTTCGCTCACTTCTGCCTGTTTTAGTCATTTTAGCATGTTTTCATCCATTTGGTGCAATTTCTAGCCAAAATAAACAGATTTGACCGAAATAAGTCAAATCGGTCGATTTGAGCAAATTCCTGGATGAAACGATCGTTTCTGACCGATTTCGCTCGTTTCTGCCTGTTTTAGTCATTTTGGCACGTTTTCATCAATTTGGTGCAATTTCTTACCAAAATTGACAGATTTGGCCGAAATAAGTCAAATCGGTCAATTTGAGCAAATTCCTTGATGAAACGATCGTTTCTGACCGATTTCGCTCGCTTCTGCCTGTTTTAGTCATTTTGGCACGTGTTCATCAATATGGTGCAATTTGAAGCCAAAATAGACAGATTTGGCTAAAATAAGTCAAATCGGTCGATTTGAGCAAATTCCTGGATGAAACGATCGTTCTGGCCAATTTCGCTCGTTTCTGCCTGTTTTAGTCATTTTGGCACGTTTTCATCCATTTGGTGCAATTTGAAGCCAAAATAGACAGATTTGGCTAAAATAAGTCAAATCGGTCGATTTGAGCAAATTCCTGGATGAAACGATCGTTTCTGACCGATTTCGCTCGCTTCTGCCTGTTTTAGTCATTTTGGCACGTTTTCATCAATTTGGTGCAATTTGAAGCCAAAATAGACAGATTTGGCCAAAATAAGTCAAATCGGTCAATTTGAGCAAATTCCTTGATGAAACGATCGTTTCTGACCGATTTCGCTCGTTTCTGCCTGTTTTAGTCATTTTGGCACGTTTTCATCAATTTGGTGCAATTTCTAGCCAAAATAGACAGATTTGACTAAAATAAGTCAAATCGGTCGATTTGAGCAAATTCCTGGATGAAACGATCGTTTCTGACCGATTTCGCTCGCTTCTGCCTGTTTTAGTCATTTTGGCACGTTTTCATCAATTTGGTGCAATTTCTAGCCAAAATAGACAGATTTGACCGAAATAAGCCAAATCGACCGAATTGAGCATATTCCTTGATGAAACGATCGTTTCTTACCGATTTCGCTCGTTTCTGCCTGTTTTAGTCATTTTGGCACATTTTCATCAATTTGGTGCAATTTCTAGCCAAAATAGACAGATTTGGCCAAAATAAGTCAAATCGGTCGATTTGAGCAAATTCCTGGATGAAACGATCGTTTCTGACCGATTTCGCTCACTTCTGCCTGTTTTAGTCATTTTAGCATGTTTTCATCCATTTGGTGCAATTTGAAGCCAAAATAGACAGATTTGACCGAAATAAGCCAAATCTACCGATTTGAGCATATTCCTTGATGAAACGATCGTTCTGGCCAATTTCGCTCGTTTCTGCCTGTTTTAGTCATTTTGGCACGTTTTCATCCATTTGGTGCAATTTGAAGCCAAAATAA